>NC_134267.1:230059720-230089720 GCF_031893055.1 Leptodactylus fuscus | reverse complement strand
AAATCATTTTTAGGGATAATGAATTGCTAATCTGGGTTACCGTTATACTGGGATTGGAGATCACCCCCCAAACACAACGGTGGAGTCTAGCTGCAACTTGTACAACTACTACAACTCTCATCAAGCTGTCTGTCTATCTATCTCCTATCTATCTATCTATCTATCTATCTATCTATCTATCTATCCATCCATCCATCCATCCATCCCAAATCTATCTATCTATCTATCATCTATCTATCTATCTATCTATCTATCTATCTATCTATCTCTCCTATCTATCTATCTATCTATCTATCTATCTATCTATCTATCTATCACCTATCTATCTATCTATCTATCTATCTATCTATCCATCCATCCATCCATCCATCCCAAATCTATCTATCTATCTATCATCTATCTATCTCCTATCTATCTATCTATCTATCTATCTATCCATCCATCCCAAATCTATCTATCTATCTATCTATCTATCTATCTATCTATCCCAAATCTATCCCAAATCTATCTATCTATCTATCTATCTATCTATCTATCTATCTATCTATCCAAAATCTATCTATCTATCTATCTATCTATCTATCTATCTATCTATCCCAAATCTATCTATCTATCTATCTATCTATCTATCTATCTATCTATCCAAAATCTATCTATCTATCTATCTATCTATCTATCTATCTATCTATCCCAAATCTATCTATCTATCTATCTATCTATCTATCTATCCCAAATCTATCTATCTATCTATCTATCTATCTATCTATCTATCTATCTATCTATCTATTACATCTATCTATCTATCTATCTATCTATCTATCCAAAATCTATCTATCTATCTATCTATCTATCTATCTATCTATCTATCCCAAATCTATCTATCTATCTATCTATCTATCTATCTATCCCAAATCTATCTATCTATCTATCTATCTATCTATCTATCTATCTATCTATCTATCCCAAATCTATCTATCTATCTATCTATCTATCTATCTATCTATCTATCTATCTATCTATCTATTACATCTATCTATCTATCTATCTATCTATCTATCTATCTATCTATCCAAAATCTATCTATCTATCTATCTATCTATCTATCTATCTATCTATCTATCTATTACATCTATCTATCTATCCAAAATCTATCTATCTATCTATCCCAAATCTATCTATCCCAAATCTATCTATCTATCTATCTATCTATCTATCTATCTATCTATCTATCCAAAATCTATCTATCTATCTATCTATCTATCTATCCAATATCTATCTATCTATCTATCTATCTATCTATCTATCCCAAATCTATCTATCTATCTATCTATCTATCTATCTATCTATCTATCTATTACATCTATCTATTACATCTATCTATCTATCTATCTATCTATCCAAAATCTATCTATCTATCTATCTATCTATCTATCTATCTATCTATCTATCCAAAATCTATCTATCTATCTATCTATCTATCTATCTATCTATCTCCTATCTATCTATCTATCTATCTATCTATCTCCTATCTATCTATCTATCTATCTATCTATCTATCTATCTATCCCAAATCTATCTATCTATCTATCTATCTATCTATCTATTTATTCCAAATCTATCTATCTATCTCCTATCTATTATCTATCTATCTATCTATCTATCTATCTATCTATCTATCTATCCAAAATCTATCTATCTATCTATCTATCTATCTATCTATCCCAAATCTATTTATCTATGTGTCTATTGATCTATCACAGCTATGTACTATTCCAAATCAGTCTATCTATCATCCACCATACAGAACAGTAGTCTAACTGCATCTTGTTTTTTTTAGTAACAAGTTGTAGATAAGTACGATTCCCATCTTTCTTTTTATCTACCTACCTACCTTCCTTCCTTCCTTACAACTCCCTACAAGTTATCTATCTATCTATCTATCTATCTATCTATCTATCTATCTATCTATCTCCTGCCTATCTATCTATCTATCTATCTATCTATCTATCTATCAATCACATAACTATCTATTTATCTATTTAACATCCACCATACAGAACAAGAGAGTCTAAATGCAGTAACAAAGATATCATATCAAAGTGTTTGTAAAAGATTGGCAAAATTAGCTGCTTTCTTCTAAAAAATACTGCCACCCATGTCTACAGGTTGTAGATGGTATTGCAGTTCAGCCTCCTTCACTTTAATAAAGCTTTGCAGCTCTGCCTTTATAAAACATCAGTTCTCTGTGTTTTATTCTTCATAGCACCATTGATGGCCTGTAACATGTGGGAAGACTGGGAAAAGTCAAGGATTACTTGTTAGTTAGAAAAATTGGGCAACTTTCTTCTAAAAAGAACGCCCCACATGTGTTCAGGCTGCAGGTGGTATTGCAGCTCAGCCCCTTTTACTGTAATAAAGCTGAGCTACATTATGAGACACAAGCCAGGGAACTTGGAAGTAAGTCAGTTATACTTATCTTATCTTGCTTATCTTGTTCCAAATTTAGGGTAATTTGCTCACTAGGGGGCAGTGTTCTGTTTGCTTATCTCTCCATTGAAGGAAGCTTGTCATCAGGCTGACTCCTCATAAAGGGGTTGTACCAACTTTAAAAGTTTGCCACCATTGATGAGTAGGGATTACAACCCCACCGGTCCCAAGAACGGGGATCTGGTTCCCCCATCTTCATGGAGCATAGAGTGAGTATTATCTCTAGCATTGCCATAGAGAATGAATGGATCTTCAGAATACATGCTAAGATCCAGTTCACATCTGCGCATGGTTTTCCGTTCGGGGAGTCCACTTGGGGACTCCCTCGAACGGAAATTGAATCCGCATAAAAAAGCGGACTCCATAGACTATAATGGGGTCCATGTGGTTTCCGCTCGATTTTTGCATGAAAAATGCAGAGAGAAAAGTTCTGCTCGGCGGAGAGGGGAATGGTATGGCCCAAATGCAGATGTGAACCGGGCCTAACCCTGCCAATCCAATAGGACAGCAGATAGGCAGACCCCAATCATGATGAAGAAATCCACAATTAATAGGGGACACTCTCTAAACTTGGTAAAAATCCTTTATAAGGGGTTATCCCAAGACTAAAACTTATCACCTGTCAATAAACGTGTCTGGTCAGCGTGGGTGCCATGTCTTCTGAATGGAACGGCAGTCGAGCATTTGTGCAGCTGTTCCATTCAAAGTCTATGGGACTGCTGAAAATATAGGGATAATATGGAATGGTCCATAGGGTTAGTATGGAAGGGCAGTGGAGGGAACAGGATCTTATTCTCATCATTGGTGGGTCAATGGCGAAATCCTCACCGATCAGACACTTATATATCCCTTGAAAGGGGTTTTACTAGCCAAATAATTGATGACCTGTTGGCACAGGTCTGGCACGCTACCCCTGTTTTGAAGAGGTGGCAGCTATGGGGTCAACACTACGGACTCTTTAGTAAGTACCTGCACATTTTACGGCAACTGTGCTTGGTATTGCAGTTCAGCCCCATTAACTTCAATGGGACTGAGATGTGATGGCATGTGAATGGAAGTGCCCTGAAGGAACACCACTACCACGTCAAACAGCTGATCCATGGGGATCCAAGGTATCGGACTTCCATGACTTATCCTAAAAGTCCCAGAAGCTGCCTTGAATAGGTGATAAGATTCAGTCCCACTTTAATAAAGAGCATCTATAAGACGTTTATGGCCGTGTTGCTTTGGTGGGGGTGTAGCACTTCCCTCATGTTACCTGAGCCTTTTGGGGAGAGACAGTGGTCCAAGTCATCCCCACTTTAGGCACGCCATTGAGCTTGTCCAACAGAATGGTAAGACGCTGTATGTCCCAATTTACTAGCATTATAGTATGGGCCGATGATGTCACCATATCCCATCACACCCTAAAAATAATCATGTATCAGGCGGCTCTCCACCTCTTCCCTTATAGATATCACCTGTATCTGTATCCAGCCTCACACAAAGAAGTCTATGGAGAGTGGAGGGAGGAGAAGGAGGACGCTGGCAACAAGTCATTAATTTATGGCGTCATTCTGTGCAATAATACAGTGAGCCTTATCTTACAAGATATGGTAGATCTTATTCTCAAGGTTAAGCGGAGTTTAGCAGATGTGGTATGTCTTTTCCAATAGCTTCTTCCTCTCCATAGACTTCTACTGTATGTTTAAAGTAACTCAGCCTGATAAATGTGTAGTCATAGTAAGAAAGGAGACAAAGTTTCCATTGTAGTTTTCTGGAATGTGTAGTCGTAGTCAGGAACGAGACAAAGTTTCCATTGTTGTGTTCTGGAATGTGTAGTCGTAGTCAGAAACGAGACAAAGTTTCCATTGTCGTTTTCTGGAATGTGTAGTCGTAGTCAGATACGAGACAACGTTTCCATTGTAGTTTTCTGGAATGTGTAGTCGTAGTCAGATACGAGACAAAGTTTCCATTGTAGTTTTCTGGAATGTGTAGTCGTAGTCAGAAACGAGACAAAGTTTCCATTGTCGTTTTCTGGAATGTGTAGTCGTAGTCAGAAACCAGACAAAGTTTCCATTGTAGTTTTCTGGAATGTGTAGTCGTAGTCAGATACGAGACAACGTTTCCATTGTAGTTTTCTGGAATGTGTAGTCGTAGTCAGAAACGAGACAAAGTTTCCATTGTCGTTTTCTGGAATGTGTAGTCGTAGTCAGAAACGAGACAAAGTTTCCATTGTCGTTTTCTGGAATGTGTAGTCGTAGTCAGAAACGAGTCAAAGTTTCCATTGTCGTTTTCTGGAATGTGTAGTCGTAGTCAGAAACGAGACAAAGTTTCCATTGTCGTTTTCTGGAATGTGTAGTCGTAGTCAGAAACGAGACAAAGTTTCCATTGTAGTTTTCTGGAATGTGTAGTCGTAGTCAGAAACGAGACAAAGTTTCCATTGTAGTTCTCTGGAATGTGTAGTCGTAGTCAGAAACGAGACAAAGTTTCCATTGTAGTTTTCTGGAATGTGTAGTCGTAGTCAGAAACGAGACAAAGTTTCCATTGTAGTTTTCTGGAATGTGTAGTCGTAGTCAGAAACGAGACAAAGTTTCCATTGCAGTTTTCTGGAATGTGTAGTCGTAGTCAGAAACGAGGCAAAGTTTCCATTGTAGTTTTCTGGAATGTGTAGTCGTAGTCAGAAACGAGAGAAAGTTTCCATTGTAGTTTTCTGGAATGTGTAGTCGTAGTCAGAAACGAGACAAAGTTTCCATTGTCGTTTTTTATGGAATGTGTAGTTGTAGTCAGGAACGAGACAAAGTTTCCATCGTTGTGTTCTGGAATGTATAGTCATAGTCAGAAAGAAGACAAAGTTCCTACTGTTGTTTTTCCATTGTTGGTGACATAAAAATTCTATTTGCAGCTCTTTAAGAGTTTGTCACAAGTGGTGCTAAAAAGTTACAAACTTTTTTGTATTTGGAAAAATTGTGTAGATTCTTAATGAATTTGCCCCAATGTGTTGGGTCTCTCATAATTTTCATGGTAGGTAAACAGATTAATCTTTCTTTATAACATGAAGGGACATGCCGATTCTGGTGATGTCCAGCACGAGTAGTTTTTTTTGCAAATAGTGCCCAAAAAGTTGCAAATGTTGACTTCATTTTTTGCAAAATTTATAACGTCTGTTCTTCTTCACCAAATCTTACAAATTAGTGAAACAGAGGAGATTCAGTGTTGATAAACGTTTTCGTTTTTAAAGAAATCCAGAAAATCCTGTAAATTTTGATGCAAATCTTCATCTAGATTGGGTTTGTCTTAAAATTACTCGATTTACCAAGTTGTGCGAACCACAAATCACTGCCTCTTTACTTATACTAGAAAAAATTCACAATTTCACATAGAACATCCTAATATTAGTATATCGATCACGTTATGGTCACCAAGTACTGACTAGACTGAGGTTCCGTCTCTAAAGAATTCCCAGGCCTTAAAGGGGTTGTCATGGGACTTAAATTTACCTTAATTTATCCAACAAATTCTTAATTTTGGACCCAACCTGGATTCCGACTTTTAGGTCACATGATCGGAATCAGTCTCCGACTCCCATGTATTTTACCTGTGCTATGGAGGTTGGCTTAACTATAGTCAGCCCGCTCCCATAGCATAGGTAACTACATGTGAGATTGGGAGACGAGAGAGGGGTTCGAGTTCCCCAACAGTGAGGTTCCGGTTCTGATAACATGATTTGGGGGTGGGAAATAGTCTGGAACCCCCAGGCCCATAATGAAGACTTTAACGGATGAGCTCCAGGTAAATTTAAGTCCCTTTGGCGAAGAAAAATGCCAAATATAGTCAAAGATTGGAGGCCAATAAAGGAGTAGCAGCAAGAGCAAAGCCAAAGGTCATCACAATGACACTGATCTGGATACAACATGAGGTGACTAGGGTTGAGCCGATCTTGAGATTTCAGGATCGATTTTAAAATCCAATTTCGAGATCATTTTCCAGCCAATCCCGATCGTGAAATTTGCACGCAATCCGATCTTTTCCAATCCCAATCATTCAACCCTAGTCAATGCTTCTCTAAGGGAAAAGTCACTTTTAGGGTTGAGCCGATCTTGAGAATTCAAAATCCGATTTCCGATCATTTTCCAGTTGATCGCGATCGTGAAATTTGCTCGATCACCAATCGGGATCCGATCTTTTCCAAACTCGATTGCTCAACCCTAGAGGTGACCTATGACCAGTACATGTGGACCACACCTCATCGAGATGTCTTTGAGTATCAGTCATGGCAGCGTTAATCTTCTGATGACCTCCGAAAACAGAAGGGTTGGAGTCTTCCATTTCAATCCTACAGGAGTTCTAGCAGGTACCAAAATATAACAAATAATTTATAGGGATCATATATGGAAGCCCGGTGGTCTGAGGCCTAGTAGAAAAACAGGTGCAGGCCCAGCAACCAAGAATCATCCATTATAGTGACTGCCAAAAATGTTGGGCAAGAGGGCAAGTCCGCTAAGTATGGAGAGCACCCCCATTAGCGTGACAGTCTCTAAAACACAAAGGGGATGTTGTAGGTTCGATACAATGTAGCTAAACCAGGACCATATGCCATATGTAGTATCTACAAAGAAAGTTCCATGAGTGAGACTTGTCCACTACCTTTGCTAGTAAAAGTACAACAATCTTGAGCTA
The DNA here is from genome assembly GCF_031893055.1 of Leptodactylus fuscus. Classification (NCBI taxonomy): domain Eukaryota; kingdom Metazoa; phylum Chordata; class Amphibia; order Anura; family Leptodactylidae; genus Leptodactylus; species Leptodactylus fuscus. The sequence goes on along the minus strand of NC_134267.1, from coordinate 230,082,574 downwards.
AAGTCATGGTCCCCAGGTCAGTCACCCAGGCTGTCATAAAGTCCAATTTAGCGGTACGTGGGAGCATTCAACTCACTATATATGAAGGAAAGTGAACCTGTGGCCAAGTGTCCTTTAATGGAGTTGTCCACCCCAAATTGATGTTTCATACTGATGACCTATCCACACGATCGGATACAGGTCAGTCACTCCTATTCAACGGTGCTGCAATTCTCTGCGACCACCACTAGGTAGTGGACAGGATTTTGTGCCGCCCCTATTATGTGACCCCCTTTAATTGTCTTCAAGAACTTATATCATCTGGCAACACCTCTGATGGTCAAAGGCAGCTGAAACAGGTCCAAGGGTGGTTATCTAGAGAGGAGAGTGAAGCCCCGAGAAGAGAAGAAATGTCCTATAAGCTCTTTTTAGCAAAACTGCAATGCTGAATAGAAAGGTATCTCTGGAAAGTGTAGAATCTTCCATGCCTATCAAATGCCAGCTAATGACTATAGCATTTACAGGTATGACACTGTTAGGGAGGGGCTCACACTCCAAAGGCAAACTGATAGGGATTATAGATTGTGAGCCCAATGTCTGTAAAGATCTGTGGACATGTTGGTCTGGAAATGGGAGGCAACGCTCCAAATATGCGAGGTCTTAACTGATTATAAAACTTTTTTAGATGATTAATATGATCAATTACTCTATCTATCTATCTATCTATCTATCTATCTATCTATCTATCTCCTATCTATCTATCTATCTATCTATCTATCTATCTATCTCCTATCTATCTATCTATCTATCTATCTATCTATCTATCTCCTATCTATCTATCTATCTATCTATCTATCTATCTCATATCTATCTATCTATCTATCTATCTATCTATCATCTATCTATCTATCTATCTATCTATCTATCTATCTATCTATCTATCCATCATCAATCTTTCTATCTTTATGTTTCTTTAGTTTTTCTTTCTATATGTCTATCTGTTGAACTATCTATTTCTTATCTACAGTATGTATGGCCTATCTATCTATCTATCTATCTATCTATCTTCTATCTATCTATCTATCTATCTATCTATCTATCTATCTATCTATCTATCTCCTATCTATCTATCTATCTATCTATCTATCTATCTATCATCTATCTTTCTATATGTTTATCTATCTATTATTCTATCTATCTGACTATCTATTCCATGTCTATCTATAGAATTTATCATCTATCACTTCTATTTACTCACCAATCCATCTGTCTATCTACTTTTTTCTTCACAGCCTTCAATCGTACGCCCAAACTATCTATGGAAAAGTCACATTTCGGCATCTCCCTGATTTCAGGTCACATTTCCTACACCTCGGTAATATGATACAGAGATGTTTTATTTACAGCTTACAGTCCTATTGATCCCTGCAGGATACGTTATCCGTACGATAAAATCTTATTTTATTACATCTGTTATAACCCTTATTATTACGCAATCAGATTGTATCTATGATAATTCTACGGAGCGGCGGAAGAATATCTAATTATGTCTGCACCCAAAACCATCCAATTCAATATTTTCCTAATACACAGGATTTTCAGCATTACATTGTGGTCTGTGCTTGTGGGAGCCTTGGCTTGCGACTAGTCTTTTATCTTGAGCTAAGTGTTCCCAAGAATTTCCCTAAGGACCCGACTCCTGTCTGATGAAGCACAATATTGCTGCATCTTAAACCAACCAACTGCGTTTTCCCTGAACACATCCCTCATCCCAGTCTCCCAGCATCACCTCCAAACCTTCTTTAGCCTGGGGCAAAGAAAGCCTATGCTGTGATTGAGATTCCATTTTCCCAAAAGTCTATATGCAGCAGTACCACTGGGTCAGCAAATCAGCCCAGCTACTTCTTTTATTACAATAGAGACTCACATTCTTCAACATTTGCATCTCGCCCACAAAAAATGCTTATTATCAGCAAAAAATAACTAAGAAAACAATCTTGTATTTGTACCGAGGTGGTTCTGGTTCAGGATTAGTGGTATTGAAGGCAAAGAGAGAAGGAGATGAGGATAGGAAATAGAAAACAATAGAAAAACAGCAAAAACATAAAATAACAAATGGGGAAGAAAACATGAAAAACAAAAATGTCTAATTTATTAAAATAGTTAAGTAAAAAACAGTAAATGCGTAAAAGATAAAAAAATTCTAAAAATAGTAATGTGAAAAACAACAACCAAAGCATAAAACAGTAAAAGAAATAAAAAACAACTAATCTCTAAAGATAAAGTGAAAAGGAACAACAAAAACAACAACAACAAATGGTTAAAAGAGAAAAGAAACAAAAAAAATGCAATTTGTAAAAATAATAAAGTAAAAAAAAACAACAACAACCAGAGCATAAAACAGTAAAAGAAACAAAAAAACAACTAATCTATAAAGATAGCAAAGTGAAAAGCAGCAACAACAAACAACTAATCTATAAAGATGGAAAAGTGAAAAGCAACAACAACAAACAACAACAGCAACAACAACAACAAACAACTAATCTATAAAGATGGCAAAGTGAAAAGCAACAACAAACAACAACAGCAACAACAACAACAAACAGCTAATCTATAAAAGATGGCAAAGTGAAAAGCAACAACAAACAACAGCAACAACAACAAACAACTAATCTATAAAGATGGCAAAGTGAAAAGCAACAACAAACAACAACAGCAACAACAACAACAACAAACTACTAATCTATAAAGATGGCAAAGTGAAAAGCAGCAGCAACAAAACAAACAACTAATCTATAAAGATGGCAAAGAGAAAAGCAACAACAACAGCAACAACAACAAACAACTAATCTATAAAGATAGCAAAGTGAAAAGCAACAACAGTAAATGCATAAAAAAGAAAGGAAACAGAAAAAAACTTATCTAATTTGTAAAAATAATATAGTGAAAAATAACAACCATAGCATAAAAGAGTAAAACAACTAATCTCTAAACGTAAAGCGAAAAGCAACAGCAACAATAACAACAACAACAACAACAAATGCTTAAAGGAGAAAGAAACTGAAAAAGTATCTAATTTGTGAACATAATGAAGCGAAAAACAAACAAAAAGACAAAAACTACAAATTTACAAAAGAAATGAAAAGTGAAAAACAATAAAAACAACATTTGAAATAAGACTGAAAAAAACAAAGACAAATAAAAAAACAAACAAGTGCATAAACGTGAAGATTAAAAAAAGGGAATAAAAAATAAAAAAAAATTAAAAAAGAAACAGAACAAAAAATGAAAGTACAAAAATGTGAAAAAAAACCCCATAACAACATAACCCCCCCCCCCAAAAAAAACATAAAGAAAATAATTAAATAAAAAATAAACCAAATAAATAAGGGAAAAACGAGAAACGCAAAAATTAGCCTCAACATATTGTAAAGAACTATTGGGGGCTACTTTGGGGGCTGCCTTTGATTTAAAGAGTTTTTGGTTTTCATGTGGGTTCCATTGTAAGTTGTCCATCACAAGCACTAAACATGGTGCAAGCCATGGCATGAGGACACATGGAATATTTTTCTGTAGCCCCCACCATTTCTAAGTAGCGGGTACTGTAGGTGTCAGTACTCAATATGCAAACCAGGTTCTCTACTGTCAGGTGGGCAGTTCCTGTTTCTCTACTCCATTTCACAACCACCCACCTGACAGTAGGGACTCTATTAAGCATATTGGTTACTGAAATGAACAGATAACCGATTGCTCAGGAAGGGGGGGGGGCAGAGAAAACTTTCGAATTGCACTGGAGTCAGTGGAGCAGTGACTATTGAGCATTGCAAAGAGTTGAAATTGGTGGAGATGGCAAAAGGACTCCTTTAAAGGCCTGCAATACCAACTTATAGAACTGTAGTGCACCAACACGTAGGTGGCGTGTGCACCGAAACCCTCTAGCTCCCCAGAATAAAGAATCATCTACATAGTGCAAATCCTAGCAAGAATATCAGAAGCAAGCAGTTCTAAGTCTTATGATACATGGGGTTACCCTATTATTATATATCATACAATCACCGGGGATCGGATGGTCCACACAATGAAAGGGATGCAGTAAAAGTAAAGTTCTGTTGTACTGCACCGTCGTATTCCTGACCACCTGTTGTGCATGGAGGGGCAGTACAGTCTCATTCACAAGAATGGAATGGACCCCTTTGAATTATATCATGTTATAGCATAGCCTCAGGCCCTTATATATACCGCACACTGCTGCTACCACAGCTACAGTATCATTACTCTCATACATGCTGTGCACTTAGTAATAGGCACCATGAATATTACATGTTTTATCTGGGCTACCCTGCAAATAAAGTGTGAAGTGCTGAGCAACTGGTATAAGAAGGAACGGAACACCACAGAGAAACCAGATACTAGTGCAAGTCTATAGACCATGTTATATCCTGTACACATTATAGGAGCACTATTATAGAAATTATCACATTCTAGAACATAGAGGGCAGTATTATAGTAGTTATATTCTTGTACATAGGAGCAGTATTATAGTAGTTATATTGTTGTACGTAGGAAGTATTATAGTAGTTATATTGTTGTACATAGGAGTAGTATTATAGTAGTTATATTCTTTTACATAGGAGCAGTATTATAGTAGTTATATTCTTGTACATAGGAGTAGTATTATAGTAGTTATATTCTTGTACATAGGAGCAGTATTATAGTAGTTATATTCTTGTACATAGGAGTAGTATTATAGTAGTTCTATTCTTGTACATAGGAGCAGTATTATAGTAGTTATATTCTTGTACATAGCAGTAGTATTATAGTAGTTATATTTTTGTACATAGGAGCAGAATTCTAGTAGTTATATTCTTGTACATAGGAGCAGTATTATAGTAGTTATATTCTTGTACATAGTAGTAGTATTATAGTAGTTATATTCTTGTATATAGGAGGTAGTATTATAGTAGTTATATTCTTGTACATAGGAGCAGTATTATAGTAGTTATATTCTAGCACATAGGAGCAGTATTATAGTAGTTATATTCTTGTACATAGTAGCAGTATTATAGTAGTTATATTCTTGTACATAGGAGTAGTATTATAGTAGTTATATTCTTGTACATAGGAGTAGTATTATAGTAGTTATATTCTTGTACATAGGAGGTAGTATTATAGTAGTTATATTCTTGTACATAGGAGTAGTATTATAGTAGTTATATTCTTGTACATAGGAGTAGTATTATAGTAGTTATATTCTTGTACATAGGAGGTAGTATTATAGTAGTTATATTCTTGTACATAGGAGTAGTATTATAGTAGTTATATTCTTGTACATAGTAGCAGTATTATAGTAGTTATATTCTTGTACATAGGGGCAGTATTATAGTAGTTATATTCTTGTACATAGGAGGTAGTATTATAGTAGTTATATTCTTGTACATAGGAGGCAGTATTATAGTAGTTATATTCTTGTACATAGGAGCAGTATTATAGTAGTTATATTCTTGTACATAGGAGTAGTATTATAGTAGTTATATTCTTGTACATAGGGGGTAGTATAGTAGTTATATTCTTGTACATAGGAGCAGTATTATAGTAGTTATATTCTTGTACATAGGAGTAGTATTATAGTAGTTATATTCTTGTACATATGAGCAGTATTATAGTAGTTATATTCTAGCACATAGGAGCAGTATTATAGTAGTTATATTCTTGTACATAGGAGTAGTATTATGTTAGTTATATTCTTGTAAATAAGAGTAGTATTATAGTAGTTATATTCTTGTACATAGGAGCAGTATTATAGTAGTTATATTCTTGTACATAGGAGCAGTATTATAGTAGTTATATTCTTGTAAATAGGAGTAGTATTATAGTAGTTATATTCTTGTACATAGTAGCAGTATTATAGTAGTTATATTCTTGTACATAGGAGGTAGTATTATAGTAGTTATATTCTTGTACATAGGAGTAGTATTATAGTAGTTATATATGTGTATTTAGAGAATAGTATCAAAAGTTAAGGTTTTTAAAGTTTTTTTTGCATAGTTTAACGAAAAATACATTCTTGTGCAAAGAAAGTAGAAATTTTTTAACTATGATGTTATGAATAGAGAACACTACAGATGAGCGAACAGTAAAATGTTCGAGGTTCGATATTCGTTTGGAGTAGCCCCTCAATATTCGACTACTCGAATCGAATATTGAACCCTATTATAGTCTATGGGGGGAAAATGCTCATTTCAGGGGTAAGCAACATTCAATCAAATTATACTTACCAAGTCCACGAGTGAGGGTCGGGCTGGATCCTCCGAGCAGTCTTCTCCGTGCAGTGTCCCCGCGGCATCTTCTGGCTCTGAATTCACTCTGCCAGGCATCGGGCCTGGGCAGAGCCGACTGCGCATGCCCGCACTACAAGCGGACATGCGCAGTCTGCTCTGCTCAGGCCCGATGCCTAGCAGAGTGAATTCAGAGCCGGAAGACGCCGCGGGGAAGCTGCACGGAGAAGACTTCTAAAGGTAAGAGAAGAACCAGCGTTGATTGGCCGACTGTATAGCATTCGGCCAATCAATGCTGGTTCTGCATCGAACTTTTCCATTCGAATAGCGAGTGGTACTCGATTGAGTACAAGTATTTCGAATACCGTAGTATTCGATCGAATAACTACTCGATCGAATACTACTCGCTCATCTCTAGAGAACACTGTATGTAGTAATACTTTTTTAAATAAGGGGCAGTATTATAGCAGTTCAAGAATTTCTTTCACCCATTCCATCAATTACATCACTTTGCTTCATTTAAATATATCGCTGCACTGATTATGGTACAGTTGTCATTTTTTTTCTCTAGTTCCCACCATTCTTGAGCAATAGGTGCAGCGAATTTCAGCTAATTCGTCTCACTACAGTCAGGTGGGTGGTCCTGGGCTGGAGTAGACTGTCTGGCACTGCCCACTCACTAGAGTAGAGAGCATATTTAGCTTATTGGATGCTGAAACTAGAAGAAATGACTGTTCAGGAATGATGGGGGCTAGAGAGAAAATTCCAACTGTGTCAGAATCAATGTAGTGGAGCCTATTAAAGAATGTAAAGAGTTGGAGGTGGTAACAAATCCACTTTTAAAACATATATATGGGGAAGTACTATATATTAGATAGGTATGTGATACCTCAATTAATAGATAACTAAATAAACAATAGATATGTAATAGATCAATAGATCGAGAAATAGACATGAGATAAATAGAGGAAGTAGATAAACAATGTATACATTGGAAATTACATTCATCCAATGAAAGGTGGGGAAAAGTTGAGCGGCTCGGAAAGTTCCAGTCGTTTGACATTGCTTTCAACTTTCTGGCTCCAGGCTCAGGATTTCGGTATTTCAGGACTCCGGCCATTGTCTCATGATTAAGTGCGGCCTAAGACTAATTACACTTATCCTCCTCTAAAAATGTAATGACAAGTAAAAATCTGGGTATGTTCCTCCTGTGTCTTGTGAGATGTTTGTTTCTGTTGTTATCAGCCAGGAAATATTCATAGAATGTCACTATAAAGGTAGAAAACTCATCTCCTCCGAGGACTAATTAATGAAATGGAAGGAAAACCGCGCTAGATTGGCTGCCAATGGGGAGAATTGAGTCAATGGCAATGAAAATTAAGAGTTGTGTGGGATTTACTTATTATTCTGATTCAAAAGCAACACATGTCAAGCCGGGTAATTAATTTTTCGGAAAGATTGTAAATAGCAGCTGAATTATTTAGGCCATATGTGTGCACATAACATTATTTAAAGATTACAACAATCAATTGACATTTCTCACATATGCCTGGAAAAAAATTAGACAAGGGTTGGCCATATTGAACCCTCCTATCCAAAAGCAATATGGATGCCTCCTTATAATACTAGTATCAAGTACGGGCATACATACAATAGAAGGGCCCTATAGAGGCATCATCCATTTTTTGAAACATTCAATTTGCTTTCCATGTGCAGGCATATACAATCATAATACTGCCATGCACGTACAAGAATATAACTACTATAATATTGCTCCTAAGTAGAAGACTATAACTACTATAATACTGCTCCTATATACAATAATATAACTACTATAATACTGCTCCTATGTACAAGAATATAACTACTATAATATTGCTCCTATGTGGAAGACTATAACTACTATAATACTGCTTCTATATACAATAATATAACTACTATAATACTGCTCCTATGTACAAGAATATAACTACTATAATACTGCTCCTATGTATAAGAATATAACTACTATAATACTGCTCCTATGTACAAGAATATAACTACTATAATACTACTCCTATGTACAAGAATATAACTACTATAATACTACTCCTATTTACAAGAATATAACTACTATAATACTGCTCCTATGTACAAGAATATAACTACTATAATACTGCTCCTATGTACAATAATATAACTACTATAATACTACTCCTATGTACAAGAATATAACTACTATAATACTACTCCTATGTACAAGAATATAACTACTATAATACTGCTCCTATGTACAAGAATATAACTACTATAATACTACTCCTATGTACAAGAATATAACTACTATAATACTACTCCTATGTACAAGAATATAACTACTATAATACTGCTCCTATGTACAAGAATATAACTACTATAATACTACTCCTATGTACAAGAATATAACTACTATAATACTACTCCTATGTACAAGAATATAACTACTATAATACTGCCTCCTATGTACAAGAATATAACTACTATAATACTGCTCCTATGTACAAGAATATAACTACTATAATACTACCTCCTATGTACAAGAATATAACTACTATAATACTACTCCTATGTACAAGAATATAACTACTATAATGCTGCTCCTATGTACAAGAATATAACTACTATAATACTGCTCCTATGTAAAAGAATATAACTACTATAATACTGCTCCTATGTACAACAATATAACTACTATAATACTGCTCCTATGTACAAGAATATAACTACTACAATACTACCTCCAATGTACAAGAATATAACTACTATAATACTACTCCTATGTACAAGAATATAACTACTATAATACTACCTCCTATGTACGAGAATATAACTACTATAATACTGCTCCTATGTACAAGAATATAACTACTATAATACTGCTCCTATGTACAAGAATATAACTACTATAATACTGCTCCTATGTACAAGAATATAACTACTATAATACTACTCCTATGTACAAGAATATAACTACTATAATACTACTCCTATGTACAAGAATATGTCTACTATAATACTGCTTCTATGTACAAGAATATAACTACTATAATACTGCTCCTATGTACAAGAATATAACTACTATATTACTACCTCCTATGTACAAGAATATAACTACTATAATACTGCTCCTATGTACAAGAATATAATTACTATAATACTAATCCTATGTACAAGAATATAACTACTATAATACTGCCTCCTATGTACAAGAATAAAACTATTATAATACTGCTCCTATGTAGAAGAATATAACTACTATAATACTGCCCCTATGTACAAGAATATAACTACTATAATACTGCTCCTATGTACAAGAATTGAACTACTATAATACTGCTCCTATGTACAAGAATATAACTACTATAATACTGTTCCTATGTACAAGAATATAACTACTATAATACTGTTCCTATGTACAAGAATATAACTACTATAATACTGCCCCCTATGTACAAGAATATAACTACTATAATACTACTATGTACAAGAATATAACTACTATAATACTGCTCCTATGTACAAGAATATAACTACTATAATACTACTCCTATGTACAAGAATATAACTACTATAATACTGCTCCTATGTACAAGAATATAACTACTATAAATCTGGGTTTGATTAAACACTGGGTCTTGCCACAATAGGGCCTAAAAGTGCTTCCCTTGCTTCACTATAAAAAGAGAGAGTACTTTTGGGTAGTGTACCTCTTGGTCAGAGATCATTGACTGCTACACAGGCCTCTACAAAGTACTCAATTACATTTTGCCTTTCTGAAAGACTTTGAGAGGGGCACATGACTGTTAAGCAGGACTGTCGTTCGGATGAATTGCCGCCATCTTGGCCTTTCTGACCTAGCTGTTTGGAGGCTTTGGGTTCAGTGGTTACATGATGGCGTGGACATATGGCAAACAGGCACTGTACAGTTCAGACAGAGCAACAATAAAGAGAATCATTGATTTTTTTCTCATGTAGTACAAATTGCTCCAACAGTTTCTTTGTCCACCATCTAAAAACCTTCATAACCCCACCCTATCTCTGCCTTGGTCATGTTTAGGGGGTGATATCTGGCCACCATCACCTTTGTTTTCCAATGATGTCATAAACTTGGACTTTTGTGGACTGGAACTGTATCATCTTTAGTTATGAATCCAGGATCTGTTTGGGATCTGACTGTGGTCAGTTTGGCATATGGAGGCCTCATGGTGAACGCATGATGACCTCTGGAGCCATCACATTCGACATTCGGTCACCCCTAACAGTGATACGTGGACAACAACATCTCAGTGATATGTACAGAGCATCCTACTGCCACATGTGTTGTCTTTAATGGCAGGGCAGACAACTGGGATTTTTCTGCAGGATAATGCTCACCCACACCCATCAAGGATTCCCAGTAATGTCTCCACCAGATAACAACATTTTCTTTGTCTTCTCGGCCACCAGATTTATAGCCATTCCAGCTTTACCAACCTACTAGTGTGCAGGATCTACAGGTGAAACATCTGTGAGCAAATGCACCAAAGGTTTCCATACAGAACTTCCATGCCAAATGGAATCTTATCAATTGGCGCCCAACAGGGTCCTAGAGCCTCCACCCAATTGTACACTTTTCCCCAACAATCTTCTCCTCTGGCGGGAACTTCCTCAGTTTTATATACCAATAGTCTCGTGACAACCTGACCTGTATGGCTCTGATCGACCACCTATTTTTTTTCACATATCATCAGCCATAACTTTTTTATTTTACACTCTTAGACCGTACCTATGACTATCTATATATACAGTGTTGGCCAAAAGTATTGGCACCCCTGCAATTCTGTCAGATAATACTCGGTTTCTTCCAGAAAATGATTACAAGCAGAAACTCTTTGGTAATATCTTCATTTATTTTGCTTGCAATGAAAAAACACAAAAGAGAATGAAAAAAAAGTCAAATTATTGATCATTTTCACAAAACTCCAAAAATGGGCTGGACAAAAGTATTGGCACCCTCAGCCTAATACTTGGTAGCACAACCTTTAGACACAATAACTGCGCACAACCGCTTCCGGTAACCAGCAATGAGTTTCTTACAAGGCTCTGCTGGAATCTTAGACCATTCTTCTTTGGGCCTTCTCCAAACTGCCATCAAGAGATCTCTCCCCCTCCCCCACAGGTGTTCTATGGGATTCAGGTCCGGACTCATTGCTGCCACTTTACAAGTCTCCAGGGCTTTCTCTCACCACCATTTTCTAGTGCTGACCTGAAGTGTGTTTTGGGTCATTGTCCTGCTGGAAGAGCCCTGACCTCTGAGGGAGACCCAGCTTTCTCACACTGGGCCCTACATTATGCTGCACAATGTGTTGGTCATCTTCAGACTTCATAATGCCATGCACACGGTCAAGCAGTCCAGTGCCAGAGGCAGCAAAGCAACCCCAAAACATCAGGGAACCTCCGCCATGTCTGACTGTAGGGACCGTGTTCTTTTCTTTGAAAGCCTCTTTTTTTTCCTGTAAACTCTAATCTATTTCAACTGGCTGCAAGTGTGATTTAGTTATTGCCACCACCTGTTAGGTGCCTCAGGTAAGTAACAGGTGCTGTTAATCACACAAATTAGAATAGAATCACATGATTTTTCAAACAGTGCCAATACTTTTGTCCACCCCATTTTTTTATATTTGCTGTGGAATTATATCCAATTTGGCTTTTTGACAATTCTTTTTGTGGTTTTCCATTGAAGACAAATTAAATGAAGATAATAATACCAAAGAATTTGTGATTGCAATCATTTTCTGGAAGAACACGAGTATTATCTGACAGAATTGCAGGGGTGCCAATACTTTTGGCCAACACTGTATATATATATATATATATATATATATATATATATATATATATATATAGCAAGTATAGCAGAACTATAGAGAGTCATTTTGATAATTGTTATTTGGTTTATGTTTCATTCCATAGATACCTAGATAAATTTAGGTTTTATCTTTTCATTTATTATTGGTATAAAATATGTATTCAATGAAAAAAATAATATATTTTGTCTAAATTACAATTTTTTTCATTTTTTTTGACAATTTTTTACTCATTTTATAAATTAGTTAAATTATTATTTTTTTTCAAAAATGTTGAACCCATTAAAGGATTAATATTCCAATTCTTTATTTTATGCCTAGAATATATCAGCATAACTCTGCATATGCTATGATCTGTATCACGATGACATCATTGCCTTTTCGGCTAACATTGTGTCCTAACAGCAGCTTAATGTACAGACAACCCTGAGGTCTTTCCTTGGTCCCCAGGGCAGACAGGGAAGGGGACCTCCTATTTTTGGATCATGTTGCCTTAACACTCAATCCTAGGGACTTTCCAGCCATAGAGCAAGAGGCTGCGATGGGAACAGGAACTGTTTGTACTGCTCAGCCCTCTCTGCTATAGCAAAAGACGTTAGGTCACAGGCCTGGAAGGGGTTAAAAAGATATCTACAAAGTCATACTAGAGACAATCAGGGTTTGTGCCAAATCAAATAGTTGCAGTACTGGTTGTCACCAGCAGTGGCCTCTGCTTTCCATGAAGACACTACGATGTCTGCAGCTCTACATTGGCCTTTTCATGTACAAATCTGTGTAGGAATTTTGAAGGAAATAAAAATTTTATACAATTTTTGATTGATTAAATTGAAATATTGTGAATCTATCATACTGATTCTAGAATGGCTGACAGATGATGCTCGGCTTTGTTGTTTTGCAAGAACTGGGAAGTCAGAGAATAAAGATCAAAAACTTTATTCTCAATTTTAGGCTCCTATAAGAACCTACCTAGAATGTACTCTTATAATTTAAAGGTTTTTCCCCATCTCAGCAACTTCTCCGCTGTCCATAGGATGGGGGATAATTGGGGGTGTAGCTATAGGGAATGCGGAGGTAGCCGTCACTACTGGGATCTGGATTCTGATGAGCCCCAAAAGGTCCCTCTGCCAAATAATATGTTTCACTATTCCAAATATCCCAAGATTGGTAGAGTCCAATTACAGATTTGTATTAGGGCCCAGGAGCCTCAAGTTACACCTCTGGGGATTGGTTTGGTCCGACCGGTGATCATTCATTCATGTTCTGAATGTAGAAGTTGTTGGACAGGTGCACAAGTACCACTCGATTTATTTCAATGGAACCAGTTTAGATAGCCAAGTTCTGTTCATCACTATCTCTAGCACTGCCACGGAAATTTGCCTGTCTCACTGTTGCTCCATTCAGTTGTTACTGGCCAGGACCATAGACACTAGAGCAATGCTAGAATGTAACAGGACCATAGACACAAGAGCGATACAAGAATGTAACAGGACCATAGACACAAGAGCGATACTAGAATATAACAGGACCATAGACACAAGAGCGATACTAGAATATAACAGGACCATAGACACAAGAGCGATACTAGAATATAACAGGACCATAGACACAAGAGTGATACTAGAATATAACAGGACCATAGACACAAGAGCGATACTAGAATATAACAGGACCATAGACACAAGAGCGATACTAGAATATAACAGGACCATAGACACAAGAGTGATACTAGAATATAACAGGACCATAGACACAAGAGTGATACTAGAATATAACAGGACCATAGACACAAGAGTGATACTAGAATGTAACAGGACCATAGACACAAGAGCGATACTAGAATATAACAGGACCATAGACACAAGAGTGATACTAGAATATAACAGGACCATAGACACAAGAGCGATACTAGAATATAACAGGACCATAGACACAAGAGCGATACTAGAATGTAACAGGACCATAGACACAAGAGCGATGCTAGAATGTAACAGGACCATAGACACAAGAGTGATACTAGAATATAACAGGACCATAGACACAAGAGTGATACTAGAATATAACAGGACCATAGACACAAGAGCAATGCTAGAATGTAACAGGACCATAGACACAAGATCCGGCAACTAAAAATTTGCATCCCCTCCCACCTTCCCTGGCACGTTTTTGCACCAATAACTGCACAGGGGAGGTGGGACAGGAACTACGACAACGGAGGCATCGGAAAAAAATTGAAAAAACCCATTGGCTGCCGAAAACATGTGACCTCCCAATTTAGACGAATAGTGAATTTACCATTCATTTAATTTGGAGCAGTGAACTATATGAATGTGAGACAAGGACAGATGTACTGACATGGTTAGCTAGGGATTACCTTTATTTAGGGGGGAATGTTACTCACACAGCTTTTTGGGGCTCTATCTGGTCGGGATCCCTGTCAGCTTGCGATATGCCGGAGCTGACTTTTTCCCATAGGAATGCATTGGCCAGCGTTGATTGGCCGAATGCCCGTACACTGGCCAATCAACGCTGGTCAATGCATTCCTATAGTGAGATATAGCAGAGCCCGTGCCATTAGCCCAGCTACTCCAGACACCGGAGATGAAAGAGCTCTGCACTACACCCAACCATCCCTCCAGCTACTCCTCCTGTACCTCCTGTACTAACACGACTGGCTCAGACTGGGGTTTGTAGTACTAACATGCTCAGCTTGGCTATTACACTAAGGAATAGCCGAGCTGAGCATGTTAGTAGTACTAAGGAATAGCCAGTTGAGTGTGTAGGAGAGCTGGCAGATATACAGCAGACTAACACGCTCAGCTGAGCTGAGCTAGTGGTGTTAGTACAGGAGGAGTAGCTGGAGGGATGGTTGGGTGTAGTGCAGAGCTCTTTCATCTGTCCGGAGTAGTCGGGTTAACCGCACAGCCAGCTTTGCTATATCTCGCTATAGAAATGCATTGACCAGCATTGATTGGCCAGTCTACGGGATTCGGCCAATCAACGCTGGTTCTGCCGGAGGAGGCGGAGTCTAAAATCGGACCAGAATGGAATGGATGGATGCTGTGGATCGATTTTAGACTCCACCTCCTCAGGCAGAACCAGCGTTGATTGGCCGAATACCGTAGACTGGCCAATCAACGCTGGTCAATGTATTCCTATGCGAAAAAGTCATCTCCGGCATATCGCAAGCTGACAGGGGAACCCGACATAATAAAAGTACTTGATGCCCCCAGACATGCTTCCCCTGCTGTCCCAGTTACATTCCAGGGTGTTGACATCATTTCCTGGGGTGTGATAGTGGACTTGGTGACTCTCCTGAGTCGAATGGTGGGATCCCCTGTAGCGAAGCATTTTCTCCCATAGACTATAATGGGGTTCGATATTCGATCAAATAATCGAATATTGAGCGGCTATTCGAAATGAATATCGAATCTCTAACATTTTACTGTTCGCTCATCTCTAAACAGGACCATAGACACAAGAACAGTACTAGAATGTAGCATACTAAGATAATAGTTTGTGTCATGTAGTATGACCATGTTGCTTATTTGATACATTAGACACGACTGTATACGACTGTATGGCCATCATTGAATATTCCTATCATATACGTATGATGTACAGACTAATTGCAATGTGAACAAACCCCAAGACGTTTGGGGTTCACCATCCAAAAATCGTTAATATATGTTTGGGTCTCTTTTGACTGTAGAGCATAACAATCAGAGGCCCAGGGGAGGGAGTTGTGGAAAAATAATCATATACTCACTTTTCCTCACCTCTCCTGGGCTCCTTCGCAGTTTTTGGTGATCTCTTCCAGGCATCTTCTGGCCTCTTCCTACCTCCTGTAAGGTAGCCTTGGGTAACAGCTGTATTTTGACTTTGACTTAATGACATTTTGATGCAAGGGATATTACATTGACCTCTTCCACGTGACCACTACGGCCCAATCACAGTCCTCGGCAATCCCCTGGGGCCACCCAGGAGGCCAGAAGAGAACAAAAAACATAGCAAAGCAGTCCAGGAAAGATAAGAAAAGGAGAATCTGACTGTTACTTTTCAACATCTTCCCTGGATTTCCAATGATCATACTCTAGGGTCTTTCGATTTGGACCGAAACAAAACTGGCAAGCAAATCTTGTGAATTTTTTAAAAACAAAACTTGCAAGGTTCACCCATCTTTATTACGAAGGAGAGCTGAAAAGACATCAAGGTCTAAGAATTTCCTTTCTCCATGGGCCCCATCTTCTCAATAACACTGCATGGGCCCCTATCTCTAATTACCCTGCAGCTACTTGAGCCCTGCTGCTATGTCAGCCCATATGCCATTCGCAAGTTCAAGTTCAAGGGAAGAGCCAGTCAGCAGACTACGGACAGGACCTCAGGACAGAAACACCCATAGGAAAGGACTAGGCATCAGCTACATTTATGTTGTCAACATTTTAGGAATTTGTGAACCATAGTGGGACCCCGGAATGGATTTTACTGGAGGTCCCTGGGCCCCCCAGTCCGATACTGATCTTGTCTGTTCATAGCGTAGGTCTAATATTCATGAAAACCCCTCAGTGATCTCCTATGAACGGCAGAAATATTTTCGACTTATTGGACAAATGTAATTTTCATCCCGTAGACAAACTTCACATGTCGTGTGGAAAACCAACAAATGGCCATTTCCCAGTATTAGAAGTATAAATGCTGAAATCTTGCATTTCTTGTGCCTGTCGGATTCGATATGATTGCTGATGCAACTTCTACAAAAATAAAAATAAATACTCAGGAACGGAAGCTTTGCTTGCAGAATATATTTATAGCGCTGGGTGTACATGTAAAATGTAACAAGACAATTCCAGGCCCGTAAGCCTCACTTTCTCAAGACTTCGCGACTTCTTGGTTTATGCTTCGCGATTCAGTATCATTTGATTCGGGTAAATTGGCAATAAATAACTTGTGTTTAACCACTTGAGTAATAGATTATGGTTGAGACGTCTTGAAGACGTTGAAATTTATGGCACAATTACGGCTGTGCTACCACTTAATGTTCCCCTATCGGGAAAAATGTTACAAGGATCCTTGGTGGATTTTTGTTGATTCTTACAAGGTTGAGGTGGAAATGTTGAAGTTGACCATGGGTTGTGGAAAATTACCAATTTTGTTGCAAATCCTGGTCAACACCAGGTCACTGTGGTGCCTAATCCTAAAAAGGTCACTTGGGTTATACAACCACTTGATAGTGCCCTGGGCAGAACCAAGGGTTATGAAGGACCCTGGGCAAAAATCTGGCGTGTCCTTGTCTGACCCATAGACTTTGAATGGAGTGATGGGGCACATGTTCAACCAAAGCTCCATTCAAACTCTTCCTTACTGTGGGGACAGGACACCAGTTCTGGGGATTGTTGGATTCCCAAACGGTGGAGCCCCCAAGATTCAGACTTGATCGCCTAAAACAATGTTACTTAGATAGGACCTTTCACCACTTTCACCAACTCCAAATCTTGGCATCCTTCAATAGGTGCCACTCTACTGATTCTGGCGCACTTGGAATTTTTTTGGAATTCCCAAGTATTTCCAGCACAATTATGTTCTCTATTGTCAGGTGGGCAGTCCCTGGGTTGGAGCAAAAAGACAGAGTCCGCCCAACTGACAGAAGAGAACATAATTGTGCTGAAACTAACAGAAATAATGGTGGGGGCTAGAGAAAAAATTCCAACTTCACCAGAATCAATAGAGCCAAGCTAATTGAAGGATGTAGAGAATTGGAGTTGGTGGAAGTGGTGAAAGTTCCTCTTCAAGGTCCTTAGCTCGTGGCAACACTTTGCCAAGGCGTCCTCTATGTAAACTGTAATTCTCGAAACCTCCATCCGTTTCAATTGAGAACTTTGGCAAACATAGGTCCAAGCCTGGAAGGTAAAGGCCCAACATGCCCAACAAGGCCGATTCATCTATAAGGCTGCATACAGACTCAGGAATGGGCCCATTTCTGTCTGTTTTGCAGGCTCACAGAGAGAAGTGAATGGAGTCGTGGAGGCATGGTTGGCACATGGAGTTCATCTATATACCAACCGTGCCATTCAACTACAGACCAGTCACATGCACGGGGTCGGGGTATGTAGCCTAGGTTTGCACTGTCTAGTATTAGTGAAATTGTGTCAATAGCTCACCATGCTCACAAAAACCTTGACAGGCTCATGTGCCTAAGAAAGCCCCTGGGTTGCCACACATACATAATAGATAGTATATTGATATAGTATATACACCAAAGAGGAAATATAAGTGTAGCATCTCAGTGGCCACTGGTAAAATGTTTATTGCACTATGTATGATGCCTTTGCATTATTGGCTGCAACCTGTACATAGTTGTATATCTGCAATTGTTGTGTTATCCCTTTATGGGTTGTCCCATTGGGGACAGAGGAGTTAAGAACCAGTGTTTTAGACCAGCCAGTACATTGCTAGCCTGTGGGGGAAGGCTAAGGGTCTTCATTGAGTTTCCCAAATGAAAGGTTGTGTGTGAAACGAGAACGAGTCCTCTACTACCCATACGGCAGTTCTGAGACAGAGAGAAGTAGGCTTCTGACAACTGCTAAGAGGAGTTTAAAGAATTTAGTGCTATTTATGGAGAGTCAGAGGTCATTCCAGGCCTTAGACCCCATGCACACAACCAAATGGTGGCCAAATTCTCAGCAGAATTCTGTTGGATGACACTCGGAGTGAAATCGAGTGTCATCTGAATACATACCATTATGCATTTACCTCTATGGAGTCTTCCAATCCATTCTGTTCTGAGAAAAGGACCTGCTTTATTTTCATTGGAATGGTCCACCAGACACACCTTGGATAGTAAACTTGGACATGACCATGGAGTCTTAGAGTTCAGAGTCTGATGTGCCACAGGACTGACAGGGCAATCCTGGGTAAACAGAGAGAGAGAATGAGAAGAAAACTGGTACATGTATTCTATTTGATCACAGACTAATGGCTAAACCAACACCAGGATCACCCCATGTCCACAGTGGAACTGTTGAGTAAAATCTGCACCTCCATTTCAACACTGTTTCACCAGCAAACCTATGTCTCCTACATACCTTACTACCATCAAGGGCCCTTCGGGATTCCACCTGGCTCAGGAAGGCTGTAGGAAGCACTCCTGGACAACTACTACCACTACCATCAATGCATCCTGAAGGCCCCCTCAACTCTACACCAGCCCAGGTGATGAACTGGAGGAAGTGGTTGATTCTTTTGGTCACCACAGACAGCTCCCATCTTTGCTACTACTACTCCCATTCTCTGGGAGTTTTTTGCATAATGAAGGAGACATATAAGTCCAGCCTATTAGCAGGCAAATTATTAATTTCACCTTGTTGTACCAAGTGCCAAAATAAGAACATCCATTCAGAGTTCAGATGATGACGGTGACATCAGCATTCTCTTTTTAACAAAGTGACAAACAGTAGAGTGCCCCATAACTAATGGTTAGACCAGAGTGCTGACTATGAGTGTGGCATTGGGAGACTGTCAATGACCAAGAAAGTCCATCCACTGGACAACAGTAGAGTGCTCCATACCTAATGGTTAGACCAGAGTGCTGACTATGAGTGTGGCATTGGGAGACTGTCAATGACCAAGAAGGTCCATCCACTGGACAACCAGTAGAGTGCTCCATACCTAATGGTTAGACCAGAGTGTCGACTATGAGTGTGGCATTGGGAGACTGTCAATGACCGAGAAGGTCCATCCACTGGACAACAGTAGAGTGCTCCATACCTAATGGTTAGACCAGAGTGTCAATTATGAGTGTGGCATTGGGAGACTGTCAATGACCGAGAAGGTCCATCAACTGGACAACCAGTAGAGTGCTCCATACTTAATGGTTATACCAGAGTGTTGACTATGAGTGTGGCATTGGGAGACTGTCAATGACCGAGAAGGTCCATCAACTGGACAACCAATAGAGTGCTCCATACCTAATGGTTAGACCAGAGTGTCGACTATGAGTGTGGCATTGAGAGACTGTCAATGACCAAGAAGAACAATCCACTGGACAACCAGTAGAGTGCTCCATACCTAATGATTAGACCAGAGTGCCGACTATGTGTGTGGCATTGGGAGACTGTCAATTACTTATTGCCACTTATTATACTCTGGGGGTCTGAAGAGACCTCAGAGTATGATAGGGTTTCGTAAGTGGTCGAACTTAAAACTTTTGGGAAATTTGGGTCAAATCTGGTTCCAACCAAATCTTTATTTGTCCCAAACCCGAAGCGATTTTGCTCATCCATACCAACAACCGATTGATGAGAATTTCTATGTGTACAGTCATGGCCAAAAGTTTTGAGAATGTCTACTGCTTCAGTTTTTCTAATGGCAATTTGCATATACTCCAGAATGTTATAAAGAGTGATCAGCTTAACAGCAATTACTTGCAAAGTCAATATTTGCCTAGAAAATGAACTTTATCCCCCAAAACACATTTCAACATCATTGCAGCCCTGCCTTAAAAGGACCAGCTAACATCGTTTCAGTGATTGCTCCATTAACACAGGTGTGGGTGTTGATGAGGACAGGGCTGGAGATCAATCTGTCATGATTAAGTAAGAATGACACCACTGGACACGTTAAAAGGAGGCTGGTGCTTGGCATCATTGTTTCTCTTCTGTTAACCATGGTTATCTCTAAAGAAACACGTGCAGTCATCATTGCACTGCACAAAAATGGCCTAACAGGGAAGAGTATCACAGCTAGAAAGATTGCACCTCAGTCAACAATCTATCACATCATCAAGAACTTCAAGGAGAGAGGTTCCATTGTTGGCAAAAAGGCTCCAGGGCGCCCAAGAAAGACCAGCAAGCGCTAAGACCGTCTCTTAAAAGTGTTTCAGCTGCGGGATCGGGCTACCAGCAGTGCAGAGCTTGCTCAGGAATGGCAGCAGGCAGGTGTGAGTGCATCTGCACGCACTGTGAGGTGGAGACTCTTGGAGCAAGGCCTGTTCTCAAGGAGGGCAGCAAAGAAGCCACTTCTCTCCAGAAAAAACATCAGGGACTGACTGATATTCTGCAAAAGGTACAGGGAGTGGACTGCTGAGGACTGGGGTAAAGTCATTTTCTCTGATGAATCCCCTTTTTGATTGTTTGGGACATCTGGAAAACAGCTTATTGGGAGAAGACTAGGTGAGCGCTACCACCAGTCCTGTCTCATGCCAACTGTAAAGCATCCTGAAACCATTCATGTGTGGGGTTGCTTCTCAGCCAAGGGAATCGGCTCTCTCACAGTCTTGCCTCAAAACACAGCCATGAATAAAGAATGGTACCAGAATGTCCTCCAAGACCAACTTCTCCCAACCGTCCAAGAGCAGTTTGTCCATCAGCAATGCCTTTTCCAGCATGATGGAGCATCTTGCCATAAAGCAAAGGTGAGAACTAAATGGCTCAAGGAACAAAACAGAGATTTTGGGTCCATGGCCTGGAAACTCTCCAGATCTTAATCCCATTGAGAACTTGTGGTCAATCATCAAGAGACGGGTGGACAAACAAAAACCTACAAATTCTGACAAAACGCAAGCATTGATTGTGCAAGAATGGACGGCTATCAGTCAGGATTTGGTCAAGAAGTTGATGGAGAGCATGCCAGGGAGAATTGCAGAGGTCCTGAAGAAGAAGGGTCAACACTGCAAATATTGCAACGCTGCATTAACTCATTCTAACTGTCAATATAAGCTTTTGTTACTCAGAATATGATTGCAATTCTATTTCTGTATGTGATAAAAACATCTGACAAACACACATAAAAACCAGAGGGAGCAGATCATGTGAAAATAGAAGATTTGTGTCATTCTCAAAACTTTTGGCCATGACTGTACAATGAAAACTACAAGGTAAATGTTCTGTATAAATGGAGGGTGGACTTCAGAGTCATGTCCTCGGTAGGACACTGTACTGGGGCACGGATTTTGGTGCATCCCCATATCCAACCATCAGTTCTATCCATACCGTCCACGTTGAATACATCGAGTGCTAGCTCTTCAGCAGCGAACGTCCATGACAGCCCATAATAGATTCTCTCCAAACACGCCGGGAGATTTATGTGGTGCTTGCTTTGCACGGAGTCCTCGGCTGGCCTCTTTTACATTAAAAGTAGAGATGGAGGAAGAGTCGAAAAAGAAAATGGGAATTGCTGCATACTTCTAAATCATGAATACCCCGTCCAATCTGAAGACCAAAGACGAGAACTCAATTAGCAATAAAACATGATATGCTGGATGTGTCGTATCGGATGTAAATGAATAAATCCTGGCGATTGGAGCATCATTACCAGTTTTATACTCACTAGATCCGCATGCAACTTCCTCAGTCCATTTATCTCCTTTTTACGAGAGACATATATTATCCTAACAGAAAAAAAAAAACAACAACCCCCTCACCACATGCCATTAATCTTTATATTGTGCGCTCCGGATAAGTGGATCCGGGCTCTAAAAAGCTTTTGCTTAATAAAAAGGAAACGTCAGGCTTTACAAAATGGGCAAATACTTTTGTAGTTTGTTTTATTTTAATTTTTATTTCTTTTTCTACGTATTATTTTTGAATATTTACATCAATGTATGCCCCCAAAAAATAGGGAAATAAGTGAAATTAATATCAGAGTAAATAAAAATAAGGAGTTATAGGATTGGGAAAGAAAGAAAGAAAGAAAGAAAGAAAGAAAGAAAGAAAGAAAGAAAGAAAGAAAGAAAGAAAGAAAGA